>NC_068433.1:17493804-17526304 GCF_023373465.1 Oncorhynchus keta
ACAGGCAGAGTGGTCAGGCAGGTGGGTACAGGGTCAGGACAGGCAGAGTGGTCAGGCAGGTGGGTACAGGGTCAGGACAGGCAGAGTGGGCAGGCAGGTTGGTACAGGGTCAGGACAGGCAGAGTGGTCAGGCAGGTGGGTACAGGGTCAGGACAGGCAGAGTGGTCAGGCAGGTGTGTACAGGGTCAGGACAGGCAGAGTGGGCAGGCAGGTTGGTACAGGGTCAGGACAGGCAAAGCGTCAAAAACCAGGAGGATAAGAAAAGAGAAATTGGAAAAAGCAGGAGCTGAGACACAAAATGCTGGTAGGCTTGAACAAACAAGACAAACTGGCAACAGACAGACAGAAATCACAGGTATAAATACTCAGGGGATAATGGGGAAGATGGGCGGCACCTGGGGGGGGGGGTGGAGACGATCACAAAGACAGGTGAAACAGATCAGGGCGTGACACACATACAGTATTTGCACTGCAAGGCTCCCCTTTCTCTGAAAAACAAAGGCGATCTCTGTAACAGTGTAAGAGACCCAGGGATCTGTCATTCTGACTTTAAAGTAGTCTTGTTTTTTTGTGGGGGAGGGGTGTTGCAAGTGTGCTGATCAAAATGTTTTGTTCCAATACTCCCTTCTTTAATACACACACGTGTAGACTAATAGGAACACCGACACACCGACAATAAGGCTGTTGCGGTGACCGCATTACCGTCACACCGTTTAGTCACGGTAATTAGGCTACTCCAAGCTCTGATGCTGCTGATGGTCATTAATAGTCTACCAAACGTGCTAACTCTATTGCACTCTATTGTCCCTGTAATCACTCTGACATCAATGCAAATGTGATCGAAAATCGAATCAAACACTTGAAGAGAGCCCATGAGCACGTTGCGCAATATTTCTATAGGCTATGCAATTGAGTGAGAAAACAGAGTATTGGCCTCTATTAAAAAGAGGAGGATACCATCATTTTTCTATAGGCTATGCAATTGAGTGAGTAAACAGAGTGATGGCCTCTATTAAAAAGAGGAGGATCCCATCAGCTTTCTATAGGCTAGGCATACTATATTTATTTCTCAACTTTCCTAATATTAATATTTATATCACATTGCTTCTCTTAACAACAGGAGTATAGTTTACCTGGCTGGCGTGAAAATGAATCATGGGAAAAGCCTCCTCCATTTGCTATTTAAGTGCATAGATGACATGTATTTTTTTCTGCTGCCCCTGTTTCGAGACAGGTGCATGATAAATGGTCCATTCTAAATCAAAACAAATTTCACACATATTTTATTTAGTATATGTAAAGACAAGATTAAATCAAGAATAGTCTGATGGGTGACAATATTAGCCTGTGACTTGTGAATGATATATTATCACTTCTGAATGATGCCCAGCATAAAGCAAAAGCAGTGCCTTTTTAAAACCTTTTAGAATCATAGTCGCACACCTCATGTAGCCTAGCCCATAGGCCTATATGTTTTGATAAGGTTTGTATCACAACGAGTGATGCACCAATATGACATATATGCCGATACCGATATCCAATATTTTCCTTGCCAAAAGAAACGATACAGATAACCAATATTGAACATTTTTGCAGCCTTTTAAGTATTCTAGTACAGTTAAATAGTTAACACACACACGTGGACGCAGCGGTCTAAGGCACTGCATCTCAGTGCAAGAGGCGTCACTACAGTCCCTGGTTTGAATCCAAGCTGTATCACATTCGGCTGTGATTGGGAGTCCCATAGGGCAGTGCATAATAGGCTTAGCGTTGTTCGGGTTTGGCCAGGGTAGGCCGCCATTGTAAATAAGAATTTGTTCTTTACTGACTTGCCTAGTTAAATTAAGTATAGTTAAATAATACACACACACACACACACCACACTGATCAAAAAGTTATTTTGTTTGCATTTACGTCTGTCCCCATTTCCAGTAAAACCTAATCAAAACCTATTTTTTTTCAGGTACTTACTGTGCTGGTTCGTTGTTCATTTATTCAGTCGTTTCATTCTAATTCTATGGAACGCCGTTTGGATCTTTGCATGTCAAAAAAGATACACGTCAAATAACACTATGATTAATGGTGTCGGACCCATCCATGTGAAGCTAGCCACAATAAGGATTAGCTACAATAGTGGACTTTGCGGTTAGCCTTCAAAATAAAAGTATGTCATTGACAGTGATACAAATGCATACAAATAGTAGATTTATGCCATAATTGAATAGATCATGCTAAACAAGGTTGGAATGTTGTTATATAAAATCGATCCCCACTCCGTAAGTAAAGCTGTACAGTGCAATATGATTGTCAATACACACAATAGGATGACTGGGGAGGTGATTTCACACAGTCACAGTGCACGATAAGAGCTACAACGCTAATATTTGCATAAACGCTTCAGAACAATTGTGTTCTGTGGGTGTCACCAAGTAGACTGATACCCCAATTCATTGCTTCACATTCCAACCTTGTTTAACATTATCTAGTCTAAATATGGCATGAATTCCACCAATTGTAACCTTCTGTATCACTTTCAAAGAGGTACTTTTATATTGAAGGCAAACTGCAAATTCCACTATTATGACTAATCCTTGCTGTGGCTAGCTTCACAACACATAACCCAGTCAGGTCGAGCCTCACGAGCCAGATGAAGCTAGCTGGCTGCTTATAACGTTAGCTTTGGGCAACAGAGTTAAGTAGCTGGCTAGCTATTTATTTTCATGAACTGAAGTTCAATTTCAATACGCGAACAACAATGGGCTACCTAGCAAATACTTACTCACAAGGATTCCTAAATCATTGCTAAGAATAGTGAAAGTGACTGCAGTTTCTACTGGCCAATGTTTTCAGGCTGGTTGTAATTGGTGCTAGCTAGGTACCAAGCTAAATCTAGCTAGATACCCCAGAAGTTGTGGTGGAACAAATAATGCTTTATTACCAACGCGGTATTGTAAACACATCGTTCGTGGATGGTGTTTGCTTGTTTGCAGACAGTTCTGTGCATCTTTGACAGTGCTACTGATAGTAGTGATGCTGCTTGGCTTGCACATGCAAATTCAGAACACACAACATTCTATAATAGCACTGTTATTTGACGTGTCAAATTTAAAGCTTATTTAACGCGTCAAATAGTGTTAAATAGTGTTATTGTTTTTTGACACGCAAAGACCCAAATGGCGTTCCATAGTATGTTGTGAAACTAATAGCAGTGACACTATTACTGTGTAACTCCAGTAGGGCAACATCTGAACAACAGCTCACTTGGTAACGTTAGTGTGTACCGGTGCTCGACCAGTTGAGCAAAAAGTAAAAAGCCAACATCACCCACGACAGAGACATCGTTTTTGAAAACATCAGAGTTAAACTAGACGTCGGGCCGATAACGATGTTGGCATCTTTAGCTAATATCAGCCAATTCCGATATGTTCACCAATATATTGTGCATCCCTAATGACAACTAAAGTGGCTAAATAACTTCTTAAAGAACATTAATCTGCTTTACAACGAGTGTAGACCCTAACTGGCATACATTCGCAGCGCCTGAGTTTGAAGTCTGGGGAAGATCATTTTCACCATAAAAATGCACCTCTATAATAAAAGCAGTACATGCATAATCACATTTGTAGTCACTTTTGATAATGGTGTTTTCTCGCTAATGGAACATTTGCACTTTTAGCCTACTGCCATGTGCGCATTGCTGCGCTTATAATGTGAACAAATAGCCTAATAGTCTATCAACATTTAAAGCTAAACGTTCGGATCTGTTGCGTCTTCCTCATTGTGTAAAAAAGTCCCAGACTATGTTTGGAATATTTACTTCTCGCACAGAATAGAATAGGTCAACTTTTGTACTATGGGGGATAGTAGATTGACATAGGCTAGTGCTTTTACTGTTCGTTAGACCTACTCATCTTGTTGGCTGACAAAGTAAATGTGGACCGTTCTTCCAATATCTTCAATATGCACCTCGGAATTGGATGAGGAAGCACGCAGTTGCATCCCTGATGTGTCTGTCTTCACTTATAGCCTGTGAGAAAGACCTGATCACGTTATGGAGAGCCACGCAGCACTCAGGGAGAAGGGAATTATTATATTCAGCCCAAGTGCACAATGGAAACTGGCCGCAAATAGGCATGGATTTTTTTAGGGTGCGTTACGGCCACACAAAGGGGATGCCGCCGTGAAATTTGAGACATTATCAAGTGCTTGTCAAATTGTGAATGGTAGACTGTGTACTGCCTGAGCAAACCTTTTTCAAATCATCATTAGTCGCATCATGCAGCCTTAGAATGTATTAAAAATCGACACATATAGCCCAACATTTGTAGAACAACTAAAGTTACATTAATAACTCTAAATGAAGCATATAGGAGTACCTATTTCTTTGTTAACCACTCAACACAGAATAGCCTCATGTACAGTCCCTCAAATAGTTTGGAGAAAATATCCTTTCTATTTTATTCAGCTATGTATTCTTCATACTATAAAATAATATAAAATAATGCCACGGGATTCTAAGCAAATCTTTTCTGCTAAATGAACTAGTGTAACCCACAGCCATATGTCCTAGCCAGGTCATGGCCTAACACAAGGACAACTCAGTATGTTATTCTGTTCTTCTGAAATACATTTTCTTTCATACCATGTTTCTTTAGACCTGTCTAACATATATAATTGATTTATTAGACTTTTTAAAATGTAGATGTTACAGAGGTCTGTATCAGTGGCTTGTAGGCTATGAGTGGAAGCTAGGAGATGCTAAATGTGTTCATGTTAATTAACAGTCAATTACCGTGAGACCAGCAGTTATTTGCTTGACAATCACCGTCTGACTAAATTTTGTGACAGCCACAGCCCTAACTGACAAACGTACACACATACACACACGATGGTTGAGTCCAAGCGTTATCTCCAAGCGTCTGTCAGATTCACTCCACAGCAAAGACTCTCCCTCTTTCTCCTTCCCCCTCTATCCTTCTCTCTCTCTCTCGATCTCTCCCTCCCTGGTAGAACAGTCCACTGGCTCTCCAACTCTCTCTCTCTCACACACACACACACACACATGCCATCCGCAAGCAGCCCTGTTAGAAAGTTTCAGTGGGCATAAACAAATGAATTCACCCCAAGACTCTTTGACTGGCTGGCTGGCTGACTGGCTGGCTGGCTGGCTGGCTGACTGGCTGGCTGACTGGTTGGCTGGCTGGTTGACTGACTGGCTGGCTGACTGACTGGCTGGCTGACTGGTTGGCTGACTGGTTGACTGACTGGTTGGCTGACTGACTGACTGACTGGTTGGCTGACTGACTGACTGGTTGGCTGACTGGTTGACTGACTGGTTGACTGACTGACTGGTTGACTGACTGGTTGACTGACTGACTGGCTGGCTGTTTGTCTCACCTGAGTCTCCTGAAACATATTGGCTGATTTCTTCTGGTTAATAAGACACCTGCACACAAACACACACACACACACACACACACACACACACACACACACACACACACACACACACACACACACACACACACACACACACACACACACACACACACACACACACACACACACTTAGAGTGTGTGTGTAGAGTGTGTTTGTGGGTGTGTAGAGTGTGTGTGTAGAGTGTGTGTGTGTGTAGAGTGTGTGGGTGTGTGTGTAAAGTGTGTGTGTAGAGTGTGTGTGTGTGTGTGTGTGTGTGTGTGTGTGTGTGTGTGTGTGTGTGTGTGTGTGTGTGTGTGTGTGTGTGTGTGTGTGTGTGTGTGTGTGTGTGTAGTGTGCTAGCCAGGCCTCATGTTTCGGGGGTGTGTGTGTCTAATAATATAATCTGAACTGTATGTACATTGCCTGGATGGAAAACCCATTGACTGTGACATCTGACGACACCAGGCTGGCGACCCACTATGGGACCTAGAGTCATGCCTGTCCCCTTCCCGAAGGCCCTAATGAGGACATGGGGGTAAAGGTTAACCATGAAAGGGTCACGTCAAAGTAGACAGTGTTCACCAGCCACTTGAGTCAAGCCCCCATAGCTGGTTTATTGTAACTGTGTGTGTGTGGGGGTATTTTCACTATGTGGGGAGGTATTTTAACTATGTGGGGAGGTATTTTAACTGTGTTTGGGGGGTATTTTAACTGTATGTGTGGGAGGGTATTTTAACTGTGTGTTTGTGGGGGTATTTTCACTATGTGGGGAGGTATTTTAACTGTGTTTGGGGGGTATTTTAACTGTATGTGTGGGAGGGTATTTTAACTGTGTGTGTGTGGGGGTATTTTCACTATGTGGGGAGGTATTTTAACTGTATGTGTGAGAGGGTATTTTAACTGTGTGGGGGGGGGTATTTTAACTCTATGTGTGGGAGGGTATTTTAACTGTGTGTGTGTGGGGGTATTTTCACTATGTGGGGAGGTATTTTAACTGTATGTGTGAGAGGGTATTTTAACTGTGTGGGGGGGGGGTATTTTAACTGTATGTGTGGGAGGGTATTTTAACTGTGTGGGGGGGGTATTTTAACTGTGTGTGGGGGTTTTAACTGTGTGGGGGGTGTATTTTAACTGTGTGTGTGGGGGGGGTGTATTTTAACTGGGCAGGGGGTATGGGTGTGTGGGGAGTAGGGTTGCACATTTTGGGGAATATTCAGAGGTTGAACCTTCTGTGGGAATTAACGGGAATATATGGGAGTTAAATCAAATATATGCAAATTAATATTAGTACCATTTAAATCCAGATCTTTTTTGCATTGTATATATTTACCCTATCATATGGAGACAGAAATATAAACATTTTACCTTCATTTCATAAGTATAAATAATTGCAAATGATTTAATCCTTCCAATAGAAATAAAAAAATACTATTTAGTTATGAATTGAACTTTAATTAAATGAGTTGACTCTTCACATGGGATGATTTCACTGAACAACAAAAGAAAGAGAATATTGAATGATCCCCAATGATCCATCACATCTTTCAAAAATCTTTTCAACATACATCTGTAAAATTATAGTCTAGAAACTAAATCTTTGGTTGTCTTCCTCTCAGGCTTCATGTCTTCTCCCTGGACCTCCTCAATGTCCACCTCTTGAACTGAGGCCTCATCTCTGAGGCCTCATCTTCACATCAAATCAAATTGTATTGGTCACATACACATGGTTAGCAGATGTTAATGCGAGTGTAGTGAAATGCTTGTGCTTCTAGTTCCGACCATGCAGTAATATCTAACAAGTAATCTAACATTTCCATCTTCACTGTCACTTTCCAACCTTGTTGAGGATGGCTCGTTGTCAGTGTCAAAAAGCTTCAAATTTGCACGGATGGCCACCAATTTTTCAACCCTTGTATTGGTCAGCATGTTGCGTGCTTTGGTGTGTGTGTTCCCAAACAAGGACCTGTTTCACTCTGAGGCAGCTGATGTTGGTGGGATTTGGAGGATGATGGAGGCAACAGGGGAAAGAGCCTCAGATCCACAAAGTCCCTTCCAACAGGTGGCTGATGAGATGTTGGCACGACTGCCATATTGCATCACCATCCCAAAGCCCTTTGCTTGGAAGTGTACTTCACCAGACTGCCAAGAACCTTGCCCTCATCCAGGCCAAGGTGGCGAGACACGGTAGTGATGACACCATAGGCCGTGATGATCTCTGCACCAGACAGGATGCTCTTGCCAGCGTACTTGGGGTCCAACATGTACGCTGCGGTGTGTGTGGGTTTCAGGCTTCATGCTTTTTGATGTATTTCAGAACTGCAGTTTCCTCTGCTTGGAGCAACAGTGAAGTGGGCAGGGCAGTACCAATTTCTTCTCTTACATCTGCAAGCAGAGTCTGATGAACATCAGACAGGATGGGATTGTCTCCCTCAATCTGTGCAATGGCTACTGCTATAGGTTTCAGGAGATTCAGGCTGCTTACCTCTCTCTCCCAAAATACATCATCCAGGAGGATCCTCATGATGTGGCTGTCAATATCTGTAGACTTTGATATGGCCATTTCGTGGGGAGACTCCTTCCCCTCCAGGAGACTGTCAAACATGATGACAATACCACTCCAACGGGTATTGCTGGGCAGCTTCAATGTGGTGCTCTTATTCTTCTCACTTTGCTTGGTGAGGTAGATTGCTGCTATAACTTGATAACCCTTCACATACCTAACCATTTCCTTGGCTCTCTTGTAGAGTGTATCCATTGTGTTCAGTGCCATGATGTCCTTGAGGAGCAGATTCAATGCATGAGCAGCACAGCCAATGGGTTTGATGTGAGGGTAGGACTCCTCCACTTTAGACCAAGCAGCCTTCATGTTCACAGCATTGTCTGTCACCGGTGCAAATACCTTCTGTGGTCCAAGGTCATTGATGACCGCCTTCAGCTCATCTGCAGTATAGAGACCCGTGTGTCTGTTGTCCATTGTGCTCTTGTAGAATATTGGTTGAGGGGTGGAGAGGATGTAGTTCATTATTCCTGGCCCACAAACAGCTTTCTCTATGATTTGCTTGGTTCAGAAATCACTTCCAATACACATTGCCTGTTTGCATTAGAGGTGAACCAGTTGCATACACAGCTTGAGCAAGACATTCATCAGCATTTCTCTGACTACGGTCCTCCATTGAGTCAACAAAAACCTGATTCCAGGAGGACCATGAGCTGTTGCTATCGATACGGTGTCTGATTAATCATTTTCACCTCAAATACAAGTAGAGGGACTTTGTGTGTGTGGGGTGTATTCAAACTGTGTGTGTGTGTGTCTGGGGGGTGCATTTTATCTGTGTGTGTGTGTGTATTTTAACTGTGTGTGTGTGTGTGTGTGTGTCTGGGGGGTGCATTTTATCTGTGTGTGTGTGTGTATTTTAACTGTGTGTGTGAGGGGTGTATTTTGTCTTTCTGTGTTTGTGTGTGTGTGTGTGTGTGTGTGTGTGTGGGGGGGTATTTTATCTGTGTGTGTGTGTGTGTGTGTGTGGGCGGTGTATTTTATCTCTGTGTGTGTGGGGGGGTGTATTTTATCTGTATGTGTGTGGGGGATGTATTTTATCTGTGTGTGGGGGGATGTATTTTATCTGTGTGTGTGGGGGGGTGTATTTTATCTGTGTGTGTGTGGGGGTGTGTATTTTACCTGTGTTTGTATAGGATGGGTGTATTTTATCTGTGTGTGTGTGTGTGGGGGGTGTATTTTATGTGTGTGTAGGTGAGGGTGTATTTTGTGTGTGTGTGTTTTTCCTTCTGTGTGTGTGTGTGTGTGTTTGTGTGTGTGTGTTGTTCTAAGAGTGAGATTAAGGAGTAAAGTTGTCAGGCCGTTGCTGCACTAAATAGACACGGACACTTCCTCCAGCTATACCAATAGCTTGTGTGTGTGGTGTGTGAGTGTATGTGCGCCTGAGCACGCACATGTGAGTGAGACAACTCAGAAAAATATGGTTCCATCTGCATGTGATAAATGGCTAGCCGCTGCACTTCCATAGACTTCCTGTGTGTGTATCTGTGTGTGTGTCTGTCTGTGTGTGTCTGTTGGTGGTTGCGTGGCTATTCTTAGTGCGAGGGGGTAATCTCTACTAAGAGCCTTTCAGGACCACTTCTGTTTAACCAGGCCAGAAATGCTTAGCCCCCCTCACCCACATATACACAGAAACTCAAACAGCAAGCCAACCCTTCCTGTATTATTTAATACTGTATTCTTTCAAATGGGTGTAAGAACACTGGATTCCTGGAATGCTATTTACACACACAGACTTATGCAATGGGCACGGAGCGAGAGAGAGATGGAAAGAGGGAGAGAAATAGGGGTAGAGAGAGAGAGAAAGTGAGAGAAATAGGGACAGAGCGAGGGGCAGAAAAAGAGAGAGAGAAATAGGGACAGAGAGAGATAGTGAGAGAAATAGGTGCAGAGAGGGACAGCGAGATAGTGAGATAAGTAGGCGTAGAGAGGGACAGAGAGAGATAGTGAGAGAAATAGGGGTAGAGAGGGACAGAGAGACATAGTGAGAGAAATAGGTGCAGAGAGGGACAGAGAGAGATAGTGAGATAAGTAGGGGTAGAGAGGGACAGAGAGAGATAGTGAGAGCAGTAGCGGTAGAGAGGGACAGAGAGAGATAGTGAGAGAAATAGGTGCAGAGAGGGACAGAGAGAGATAGTGAGAGCAGTAGCGGTAGAGAGGGACAGAGAGAGATAGTGAGAGCAGTAGCGGTAGAGAGGGACAGAGAGAGATAGTGAGAGCAGTAGCGGTAGAGAGGGACAGAGAGAGATAGTGAGATAAGTAGGGGTAGAGAGGGACAGAGAGAGATAGTGAGAGAAATAGGTGCAGAGAGGGACAGAGAGAGATAGTGAGAGCAGTAGCGGTAGAGAGGGACAGAGAGAGATAGTGAGAGCAGTAGCGGTAGAGAGGGACAGAGAGAGATAGTGAGAGAAATAGGTGCAGAGAGGGACAGAGAGAGATAGTGAGAGCAGTAGCGGTAGAGAGGGACAGAGAGAGACAGTGAGAGCAGTAGCGGTAGAGAGGGACAGAGAGAGATAGTGAGATAAGTAGGGGTAGAGAGGGACAGAGAGATGGTGAGATAAGTAGGGGTAGAGAGGGACAGAGAGATAGTGAGATAAGTACGGGTAGAGAGGGACAGTGAGAGACAGTGAGAGCAGTAGCGGTAGAGAGGGACAGAGAGAGATAGTGAGATAAGTAGGGCTAGAGAGGGACAGAGAGATGGTGAGATAAGTAGGGGTAGAGAGGGACAGAGAGAGATAGTGAGATAAGTACGGGCAGAGAGGGACAGTGAGAGATAGTGAGATAAGTAGGGGTAGAGAGGGACAGAGAGAGATAGTGAGATAAGTAGGGGTAGAGAGGGACAGAGAGATGGTGAGATAAGTAGGGGTAGAGAGGGACAGAGAGATAGTGAGAGCAGTAGCGGTAGAGGGGACAGAGAGAGACAGTGAGAGCAGTAGCGGTAGAGAGGGACAGAGAGAGATAGTGAGATAAGTACGGGTAGAGAGGGACAGTGAGAGATAGTGAGAGCAGTAGCGGTAGAGAGGGACAGAGAGAGATAGTGAGATAAGTAGGGGTAGAGAGGGACAGAGAGATAGTGAGATAAGTAGGGGTAGAGAGGGACAGAGAGATAGTGAGATAAGTAGGGGTAGAGAGGGACAGAGAGAGATAGTGAGATAAGTAGCGGTAGAGAGGGACAGAGAGAGATAGTGAGAGCAGTAGCAGTAGAGAGGGACAGAGAGAGATAGTGAGATAAGTAGGGGTAGAGAGGGACAGAGAGATGGTGAGATAAGTAGGGGTAGAGAGGGACAGAGAGATAGTGAGATAAGTACGGGTAGAGAGGGACAGTGAGAGATAGTGAGATAAGTAGGGGTAGAGAGGGACAGAGAGATAGTGAGATAAGTAGGGGTAGAGAGGGACAGAGAGATAGTGAGATAAGTAGGGGTAGAGAGGGACAGAGAGATAGTGAGAGCAGTAGCGGTAGAGAGGACAGACAGAGAGAGACAGTGAGAGCAGTAGCGGTAGAGAGGGACAGAGAGAGAGATAGTGAGATAAGTACGGGTAGATAAGAGGGACAGAGAGATAGTGAGATAAGTAGGGGTAGAGAGGGACAGAGAGAGATAGTGAGATAAGTAGGGGTAGAGAGGGACAGAGAGATGGTGAGATAAGTAGGGGTAGAGAGGGACAGAGAGATAGTGAGATAAGTACGGGTAGAGAGGGACAGTGAGAGATAGTGAGATAAGTAGGGGTAGAGAGGGACAGAGAGAGATAGTGAGATAAGTAGGGGTAGAGAGGGACAGAGAGATAGTGAGATAAGTAGGGGTAGAGAGGGACAGAGAGAGATAGTGAGATAAGTAGGGGTAGAGAGGGACAGAGAGATAGTGAGATAAGTAGGGGTAGAGAGGGACAGAGAGATAGTGAGATAAGTAGGGGTAGAGAGGGACAGAGAGAGATAGTGAGATAAGTAGGGGTAGAGAGGGACAGAGAGATAGTGAGATAAGTAGGGGTAGAGAGGGACAGAGAGATGGTGAGATAAGTAGGGGTAGAGAGGGACAGAGAGATAGTGAGATAAGTAGGGGTAGAGAGGGACAGAGAGATGGTGAGATGAGATAGGGACAGAGAGATGGTGAGATAAGTAGGGGTAGGGGACAGAGAGATAGTGAGATAAGTAGGGGTAGAGAGGGACAGAGAGATAGTGAGATAAGTAGGGGTAGAGAGGGACAGAGAGATAGTGAGATAAGTAGGGGTAGAGAGGGACAGAGAGAGATAGTAGGGGTAGAGAGGACAGAGAGATAAGATAAGTAGGGGTAGAGAGGGACAGAGAGATAGTGAGATAAGTAGGGGTAGAGAGGGACAGAGAGATGGTGAGATAAGTAGGGGTAGAGAGGGACAGAGAGATAGTGAGATAAGTAGGGGTAGAGAGGGACAGAGAGAGATAAGTAGGGGTGAGATTAAGTAGGGGTAGAGAGGGACAGAGAGATGGTGAGATAAGTAGGGGTAGAGAGGGACAGAGAGATAGTGAGATAAGTAGGGGTAGAGAGGGACAGAGAGAGATAGTGAGATAAGTAGCGGTAGAGAGGGACAGAGAGAGATAGTGAGATAAGTAGGGGTAGTAGAGAGGGACAGACAGAGAGATAGTGAGATAAGTAGGGGTAGAGAGGGACAGAGAGATGGTGAGATAAGTAGGGGTAGAGAGGGACAGAGAGATGGTGAGATAAGTAGGGGTAGAGAGGGACAGAGAGATGGTGAGATAAGTAGGGGTAGAGAGGGACAGAGAGATAGTGAGATAAGTAGGGGTAGAGAGGGACAGAGAGATAGTGAGATAAGTAGGGGTAGAGAGGGACAGAGAGATAGTGAGATAAGTAGGGGTAGAGAGGGACAGAGAGATAGTGAGATAAGTAGGGGTAGAGAGGGACAGAGAGATAGTGAGATAAGTAGGGGTAGAGAGGGACAGAGAGATAGTGAGATAAGTAGGGGTAGAGAGGGACAGAGAGATAGTGAGATAAGTAGGGGTAGAGAGGGACAGAGAGAGAGATAAGTGGGGTAGATTAGATAAGTAGGGGTAGAGAGGGACAGAGAGATAGTGAGATAAGTAGGGGTAGAGAGGGACAGAGAGATAGTGAGATAAGTAGGGGTAGAGAGGGACAGAGAGAGATAGTGAGATAAGTAGGGGTAGAGAGGGACAGAGAGATAGTGAGATAAGTAGGGGTAGAGAGGGACAGAGAGATAGTGAGATAAGTAGGGGTAGAGGGACAGAGAGATAGTGAGATAAGTAGGGGTAGAGAGGGACAGAGAGATAGTGAGATAAGTAGGGGTAGAGAGGGACAGAGAGATAGTGAGATAAGTAGGGATAAGTAGAGAGGGACAGAGAGATAGTGAGATAAGTAGGGGTAGAGAGGGACAGAGAGATAGTGAGATAAGTAGGGGTAGGGGACAGAGAGATAGTGAGATAAGGACAGAGAGATAGTGAGATAAGTAGGGGTAGAGAGGGACAGAGAGATAGTGAGATAAGTAGGGGTAGAGAGGGACAGAGAGATAGTGAGATAAGTAGGGGTAGAGAGGGACAGAGAGATAGTGAGATAAGTAGGGGTAGAGAGGGACAGAGAGATAGTGAGATAAGTAGGGGTAGAGAGGGACAGAGAGATAGTGAGATAAGTAGGGGTAGAGAGGGACAGAGAGATAGTGAGATAAGTAGGGGTAGAGAGGGACAGAGAGATAGTGAGATAAGTAGGGGTAGAGAGGGACAGAGAGATAGTGAGATAAGTAGGGGTAGAGAGGGACAGAGAGATAGTGAGATAAGTAGGGGTAGAGGGACAGAGAGATAGTGAGATAAGTAGGGGTAGAGAGGGACAGAGAGATAGTGAGATAAGTAGGGGTAGAGAGGGACAGAGAGATAGTGAGATAAGTAGGGGAGGACAGAGAGATAGTGAGATAAGAGGGGTAGAGAGGACAGAGAGATAGTGAGATAAGTAGGGGTAGAGAGGGACAGAGAGATAGTGAGATAAGTAGGGGTAGAGAGGGACAGAGAGATAGTGAGATAAGTAGGGGTAGAGAGGGACAGAGAGATAGTGAGATAAGTAGGGGTAGAGAGGGACAGAGAGATAGTGAGATAAGTAGGGGTAGAGAGGGACAGAGAGATAGTGAGATAAGTAGGGGTAGAGAGGGACAGAGAGATAGTGAGATAAGTAGGGGTAGAGAGGGACAGAGAGATAGTGAGATAAGTAGGGGTAGAGAGGGACAGAGAGATAGTGAGAGCCAGTGAACAAAAGAAAGAAGCCGAGAGGGAGACCTTCAATCCATTGGTTCAGTGATTAGATGTGAAGCGCTATCAGTCCTGTGTGATCCTCCACTTCCACTCTCCAGGAGAGGCATATCGATCAGAGGTGTGCAGCCCTCCCCAGACCAGCTCAGCCACCTTTAACTGAAGCTAGCATTTCTTCACTAGTGCCTATCACTAGCATATAGCCAGCCCCTTGGCCCCTACTCCATAGAATAGGATGTCTTTGTCTGCACTGGAAATATACAATTGGCTTTATAGACCGGATTTAGTTTGTCTGATCGGTCTCTTACAACGTAGATGGTCTTGCGTGTTGTTTTGCAGTGTCTCCTCTTCAAACTCTGTCCCCAACCTGGTCATTCCAGAATTACACTCAGATCAGTAGAGCTATGCTAACCTTAGAGCATGCATACGGTTCCAGCTTGTGTTTTTCTATAATTGAACGTTTGGTCTCAGACAGGGCCTTAAATAGTTGAAGAAGCTCTTGAAGTAACTCCTTGCGCTTGAGAGAGTGGGATGACTCACATGGCTTGACAATCAGCACCACCGACAGACAGTAGGCGAGGGAGAAAGCTGTGGCACGGACATTCTCATGGTGTGTGTGTGTGTGTGTGTGTGTGTGTGTGTGTGTGTGTGTGTGTGTGTGTGTGTGTGTGTGTGTGTGTGTGTGTGTGTGTGTGTGTGTGTGTGTGTGTGTGTGTGTGTGTGTGTGTGAGAAGTGTGTGTAATGTGTGTGTGTGAGAAGTGTGTGTAATGTGTGTGTGTGAGAAGTGTGTGTGTGTGTGTGTGTTAAGAGATTAGCGTGTTCATTCTCACTGGCAGGAAGAACACACGTTTGTTATGAAACTGTGCAATGACACATTCAGGGAATAAAGTGTTTGTCCTCTGTGAGTGCTGTCGACCTGATTATCTAGCTGTCTCGAACAATCGACTCTTTCCAGGAGAATCCGTTTTCCCAAAAAGTGCTAGCTCCAAATCCCTCCATCCCAGCTCCATTGCTCACAAAGTCCAGGCACGGACCAGGGATTCCTGCTGCAGCACCCTGACCTGAAACGGGGGGGACACAAAGCCACACCCATGCTCAGAAGTCAAGGTAAAAGATAATGCGTTTATTTAGTAATCAGCAAATAGCTTTAATGCAGTAGGTAAGTGCTGAGGTCTGTAAGCTTGATAAGATCATTTCAGGTGTTATCTCCCCTCTGTATTTTACTCCGTGTAGAGTGTAAATTGAATAGGGTGACCTTTTGCCGCATAATCAAATTGACTGCATTTTCCAAAAAGATTTCTGTGGTTTCAATTACCATACATTTGTGATGTTGGGTCCATACTCTCCACAACAAGCATACACATGACCCCCCACACACACACACATTAGAAGCAGAAGTCTGCTTCCCTGCATAACAATATTTTCCTGTTTGCATCCCAGTACACAACACTACTGTGTGATACAGTATCTGTCCACCCCATCCTTGCTCTCTCCTTGCTCTCCCCATCCTCCTCTGATAATACTGTGACAAATGAAAAGGCCTGCAGCTGTTGATGAGCTTGGCAGGGTCTGAAAGGTCAGGAGAGGGAGGGATGGAGGGATGGAGGGATGGAGGGATGGATGGATGGAGGGATGGAGGGATGGATGGAGGGATGGAGGGAGGGATGGAGGGGGGCAGCGGATGTTATCCTTGGCCGCTCTGTGAGAAAAGGAGAGGCTTTGACCATTCTGCTCTCTCTCTTTGCAAATGTAGCAACACCCCCCCCTCCCACCCAATTTGTGATGGTTTTGTTTGTTACACTGACGGTAACGGTTACCGACGTGCGTGAAGGAAACGTGACAATGTCCGTTTAACTGGATTGATGTCAGAGCAGCCCCTCCTCCACCCGTCTCTCTCTCCTTCTACTCACCATCTACGCGCCGACACGTACCAAGGGATGCTTAGCACTGCAGATTCATGGCTGCCTACTCAAGCAAACAGCTATTTGCATGTTATGAGAAAAACGGCCAGAAAATATTCCCTTAACTCACTTCTGTATATCCAGTGGAATGTTTGATAAAAGCAAAGTACTCGTGTCAGAATTCCCATTTCACCTAAGTAGGAACGCCAGCGCCTTCATTTCTTGCATCGACCTGGCTAATACAAAACATTTTTTACCCCCAGACCACCACGGGAAAGAGCATTCAAACATTGGTGTATAATTACATTGGAGTAAAACAAACCGAAGAACACCATCTGTTGGAAAGAGGGGGGAAAAACGACAGCAGCTCTGCGTTAGGCCTTAGATATAGATTCTCCTGCTCACACTGTTAATATAAACCCCCCTCGTGGTTTGACTTCAGCTGTTTGGTGATCGCAGGGCTCTCCTGGGCCCGTAACACTTGTGACTAAAAGCCTCTCCTTAGACTAGCGATTCTAGTACCTGGAGAGTTTCGTCGGTGGCAGTGGTGGTGGGCGGACAAGTCCAAACCTCCTGGAGGGGAGTAGAGTTTGTTTTAAGCCTTTTGTTCCCCCTTGATGGTGGTGTATCACTGTCCTTCCCTTCGTTTGTTGCTGTTCTCGTTCGAGAACTAGCTGTTGTGTTTGTGTGTTTCTGTCATGGGTACACCTGCTTAGAGAATCCTGACCAAGGATGACATTTTATTTCATGCCTGCTGATGATGATGATGTTGTGGTGGTGGTGTATTTTTTTGCCGACTCTCTCCTGACTTTTGACCCTGGGGTACAACAGTACTGTACGACATGCAAGGCTGAAGTCTAAAAATGGCCGTAGGGCGAGGTGGCGTCAGCAGATCTCCGAGACCTGGTCTTGTTTCAGGTCAGGATTTCAGTCAGGAATTGTGGCAGGAGTGCTGGAACTGTCGGTCAAAGACCGTCCGTCAACCTTTTACAAAGCAGAGTAGAGTTTCTTGGGAACACGTCTAGGTTTCTCTCAGAATCCGAGCGAGTTGTCAGGTTTGACGGTCTTCGACAGAGAATTGGTCACCGGAGGATTTTCTCCCTCTCTTCCTCCCTCTCTGTCTCTGTCTCTCTCTATCTCTGTTCTCATCTGATAGCGCTCTAACGGTCCAAATGGTTCCCAGGAGACACATCAGCGCTCCCTCGCTCCAACACTTCTCCCTCACACAGTCCGAGGCTTCATTGACATGTCGAATGGAGTTTCCACTGTAGATTATTCACACTGGTTGTCAATGGGAGTGAAATCTGACAGAGGTGTCCTGTCTTTGACGTCAGTCCTTGATGTGATGCAACTGAGAAACCGCGTGTGGGCCAAAAGTTCTGGTTTGGATCAAACGGTCAATGGTTATTGTACTAATGCAGGATCTATATTAGTACATTCCTAGGAGCTTCGGCATGTGTGGAGATGAGTCCTGTTGATCATCAGGGTTGAGTATTGGTCTGCACGACCCACGGTGCTGCTATTGACCACTCATCTGTATTCAGAGATTATTGGTCTGCACGACCCACGGTGCTGCTATTGACCACTCATCTGTATTCAGAGAGTATTGGTCTGCACGACCCACGGTGCTGCTATTGACCACTCATCTGTATTCAGAGAGTGTTGGTCTGCACGACCCACGGTGCTGCTATTGACCACTCATCTGTATTCAGAGAGTATTGGTCTGCACGACCCACGGTGCTGCTATTGACCACTCTTATCTGTGTTCAGAGAGGAACCCAGACACCTCAAGGAATTACACATTTACTGCTGGGTAAATGGGCTGTGTGTGTGTGCGCGCTTATGTGTGTGTGTGTGCGTGTATTTGTGTGTGCGTGGAGCAGGGGCGATAGTCTTGTCTTGGCTTGCGAACATTTGAAGGTGTTGACCGATGCCACGCAGTGAGCCTTATGTCCAGAGCAAGCAGAACCCGGTCTCTTCTAGCACGAAGGATTGTTTGCTTGGAAAAAGGGCTTTGAATAATCCAACGCACTGTTGACTCCCATAGCCAGATGGTCAAAGGAGACCAGCCTTCAACTCTGGCATGGCCTTGATCAATTTGACAGTTTTAACATGTAGTTTTATGTTTCGAAGAACTGAGATGAACAGTGCAGCCATTCACAGACATAGACATAGACACAACACAGACACATGTACACACACACCAGATCTATACAGCACAGTATTGTATTGTGTCAGTCCTATAGGTTACAATGTTCTTCTCTCTCACTAGCAGATAATGAGTGCTAAATGACTGGTCGTCTCTGGTGGCTGCATGACATGTCTATGCTCTGCATCTTGCTGCACCTCTACTCCCCCCTCTCTCCCCCGTTCTCTTCGCTTCCCTCTCCTCCCCCTTCACTCTCCTCCCCCTTCACTCTCCTCCCCCCTTCCCTCCCTCCTCTCCCCTTCCCCTCGCCCCTCTTCTGCCATATGTTGGGCCTGTGTGACCAGCCGTCGTGTCAGCTCGACTAACGCCTCAGCAGTGGCTGACTTTGATTCATGTTCTCTGAAATCTGGGGCAATAATACAGAATACATTATTTGTTTATGAAATCTAAATCAAATGTAATGCCGCGTTGAGGTGACCCCCCGTTTCTGATTGTTCTATGATTAGGTCTGGCTACTCGTATAATATCGTCCGAGGGAATGCCTTTGAAATTCGTGTGTGTGAGAGAAATATACACTGAGTGTACAAAGCATTAGGAACACCTTCCTCATATTGAGTTGCTCCACTCCCCCCTCAGAGCAGCCGGCGCATGGACTGTACAAGGTGTTGAAAGCGTTCCACAGGGATGCTGGCCCATGTTCCCTCCAATGCTTCCCACAGTTGTGTCAAGTTGGCTGGATGTCCTTTGGTGAGTGTACCATTCTTGATACACACAGGGAACTGTTGAGCTTGAAAAACCCAGCAGCGTTGCAGTTCTTGACACATACCCTGTTCAAAGGCACTTAAATATTTAGTCTTGCCCATGCACCCTCTGAATGCCACACATACACAATTCATGTCTCAATTATCTCAAGACTTAAAAATCCTTCTTTAACCCGTCTCCTCCCCATCATCTACACTGATTG
Organism: Oncorhynchus keta; assembly: GCF_023373465.1. Classification (NCBI taxonomy): domain Eukaryota; kingdom Metazoa; phylum Chordata; class Actinopteri; order Salmoniformes; family Salmonidae; genus Oncorhynchus; species Oncorhynchus keta. The sequence continues at coordinate 17,513,031 of NC_068433.1, forward strand.
ACGTGGATTTAACAGGAGACATCAATGAGGGATCATATCTTTCACCTGGATTCACCTGGTCAGTCCATGTCATGGAAAGAGCAGGTGTTCCTAATGTTTGGTACGCAGTGCATCTCTAGACGAAGTAGCACAATTCAATTGTCAAGGCATGGATTTAACCCCGATCAATTCGCAGGCCAATTTATTAAGAAATGTTTTCTGTCTGAGTAGACTGGTCTCTTTTTTCTTTTCTTTTTTTTTTCTCCCTGTATTTTCTCCCTGAGCTAGTCTAAGCCATACTTTCAGTACCAGATGACTCATTTAGAATGCAAGGGGTTTTCTTCTTCTCCCTGAGTGGCAGTTGTAACAGTTTCTGTCTCTCATTGTGAGATCACAGCAGCGTATGAGATGAACCTGTGTGTTATTAAATGGTCAGGTTTGTAATTGCAGAAACATTGAATAGTGTTTTTTATTATTCCCGTTTCTTCCTAAAATGTAAAGATGCATTTTGCCAAATGTCTACTTGAAATGTGATCCCTGGGACATTGCTCAGAGGCTACAAATCTTCAAGAAGCAATTCATTGTTTTAAATTGGATTTCAAAAGTCAGAGTTCAAAAGTCTGTATTTACAACTAACAAAAAAACACACATCCCGTTTACCAGGGACATGAATAATATCTCTGGGTCACAATTGGCTCGGCGGAACTCAGTCGAAGAGTTGAAAGCAAGGACGATTTCAAAGACAGCCCGTCTGATAACAAAAGACCCTCACCTGATAATGAACGACTGGTGTGCTGCTTTCTCTTCTCTGAAGTGAGAGGCAGAGGGATACGCGGGTAGGAGGGAGGGGGGAGAAAGGTGGAGTGGCCCTACTGGCGCCTGCCATCATGCTTTATGACTAATTGAAACGCTTGGAGTAAAACAGCCATGAATGGCACCCTTTGGAATTGAAGCTGGTTAATATATCGTGATCCTACATTTAGTCTTGGATGGTTAATATCTCTTTAATTGGGTGAGGTCCATTAACCGGGATGGGAGAGATGGTGCTCCCACCGAGGCCATATCTTTTTCCTTTGCCACACCCTTTTCGGTCTCTAAACAGCCGCTCTGGTAATCGATAAATGTGGACGCGGCCGTCATTGGGTTGCCAGGTTAGCTCTGATGTCATCCTCCTTTGGGGTTGCATAGCTTTTGGGTGGTGACGAGTCAAGAGGTAGTGGATTGACTTTGGTCTGGTGGAGTGGCGTGAGGATAGTCTTAAGCTGGCGTGGCAAAGCTGGGCTTTGCTGGACAGGGGCTCTCTCAAGAGGAGAACCACTTACCCAGGTCTCTTCTTTTTCCACAGCCCCTGAAAATCCTCTGACTGGCCTAGGGACTCACCAGCCGGAGCTTTAGCAAGGCCTGTAGCATGACCGGCACGACTTGAGCTTTTACAAGTGTCCCTTTCACTGCATTTTACAGTCCTCTAGACTTTAGTAAGAGTTGTTCAAACTCTTTTTATCCAAACAGCAGACCTGCGTTCAAATAATATTTCAAATATCTCAAATACTTTCACATACATTCAAAGTAACTATTCAGATATTTTTTATTTGAAAAGACAAATAGTTTAATATTTTAATGTATTTGGAAATACACTTGGAAAGTATTTGAAAATACTAAAATACAATGACTCAAGTACACTCCCATGCATTTAACCCAGGTATTTGAAAGTAATATTTGAAATAAATGTTTGAAAATACTCTGAAAAACTAGTTGGCACACCATTTTTTTTTTTTACAAAGAACCATTGAAATACTCAAATAAAAGTACTTGTTTTGGGCTGTGTATTTGAAAATACTCAAATACACAGATTTGTTTTGTTGAAATAACAGATGCTCGAATACACATGTATTTGAACCCAGGTATGGATTTGCCACGGTCGTGTATTATCCGGGGGGTGAAATTCCTGGGACCACTCCTGCCGATGAAGCTCGGTGGCGTGGTGAAATTTGACTGGCACTTAGGTAAGATGGAGGTCTCGATTTCGCTGCCAAAACGACTGGAAAAAGTGTGACCCTAGCCTTCTGTGAAAAGTTGTTCAAATTTAATCCAAACAGATGGTTCTCGTTTTGAGATAATCTGAAATGATCCCAGTTACAATTTTCTAGCTGAGGAGCGAGTGTTAGGTTCTAAGAAAAGTCTCTGTCTGTATCAACTGTTATTACCCACCCGCTTAGCGCTCGGCTAATAAAGTGGGATGTCTGAAAACTGGGAACGGCAACAGAGGTTCCGGCACAGTGGATTGAAGCTCTTTGCAAGTAATTAAACAGCATGGTACCTCATCGAGTGCAATTTCCTGCAAACCATTTACTGCCAGTGCTGGCGTGGCCCCAGTCACCGTTTTGTTATCTCTGTGAAATATGTCACTTTTATGTTGTTAGAGGATGAATATCGTATGAAAGAGCATTGGATTCACATTCTCCTCCCTGTCAGATGGCTAACACAAATGCTGAGGCTATCTGTGTCATCTAAGCAAGAAAAAGGAGGGGGGGGGGGAATGACATGTCCACGGCGGTGTGTAATCATAGGAAACTCAGAGGGGTTGAATGGGAGCAAGCGGCCTGGAGTAATTGTCTGCATGTGGGAGCCAAGCATGAGCAGGCAAGCGGCGCTATCTTTAGGGATGGTTCCCCTTTGGCGCGATGATCGCTGCACGCTATCGGCAAGCGATGTTAATCCTGCCATGTGGTATAAAAGGATTTGTTCTTATTCTTATTGGCGACTCGCTGTTTAACTTTTTCCCGGTTCCCCTGGGTTTTGGTCCTGGAACTTCCAGTGCCTGTTGTCTCCCCCTCCATAATCCTCTGTCTCTCTCAACTCCCCTGTCGATGCTAGGCAGGCCACATCGCTCCCTCTCTGTCTCATTTGCTCCCTCTCTCATTATGTCACCCCTTTAAGTGGGAAACAGCTGCAGCAAACTCACAACATCCCCTCCCTCCGCACATGCTCCTCCACGAATGTCAGTTGTCTTTTCCCGACACTTAAAAATATCAGATTAATTTAGCGTTAGCAGGCGGTAATTCGCCTTATCGGAGGATGTCTTGCAAACATCTTGTCGACAAGTCGGTCGTTCGCTTTTCTGAGGGAAGAGTTGGGGGATTGAGGCGACTCAACTTCCCTCCCCCCTAGACACTTTGCTGTGTGTCAGCCTTGTTAATGGATTTCTTGGGGGAGATATTATTTTGGTCCAGTAAGCTGCATGCTTAAAATATGAGTGACAGGGCTGACTCTCATGCGCACAGAGAGAGTTGTTTTAAAAAAAGATAGGACTGCTGCAAAACTGGCCTACTCTATGAACAATAGAAGCGTGTAAACACTCGCCCTCCCATCCCCATCTGCAAAGAAAAGACGTATTGCTAAAGCAACTTCTCCAAACTAAAATGTCCTATTTCTCCCTCCCTCCCTCCCCCCCGGTCTCTCTTTCACTCCTGATCTCTCTTTCACTCCCGCTCTCTCTTTCCATCTCTCTCCCTCCCTTTCTCTCTCTCTCTTCCCCTCCCAAGAAGATAGATGAGGAAAATGAGGCCAACTTGCTGGCAGTGCTTACAGAAACCCTGGACAGCATCCCAGTGGACGAGGACGGATTGCCTTCGTTCGAGGCCCTGGCAGATGGGGACGTGACCAATGCCAGTGACCAGAGCTGTCCCTCCACCCCTGACGGCTCGCCGCGCACCCCCGAACCAGAGGAACCCTCCCTGGTAAGACTCTGTTCCACGACCTCTCTTTTATCCCTACCTCCACCACAACCACCACCCAATTCCCCACCATCCACGACCATAAACCCTCATCCCCCAGCACACCCCCTTCGTTCCAGCCCCTTTCCTGGGGCCACCGCCGGCACCAGATAAGGCACTGCGAGCGAAGCAGGCCAGTGAATCAGCCCCCCCCCCGCCCCCGTGCATGTCTGTGTGCTGAGCTGACCATGATGCAGATGCCTGGATGAAAGAGGAAATCGAATGGCTCAGTGTTAGCTGTGAGGTGTTAATTACATTGTAGCGTACGAGCAGCGCCAATGTAATGAAACATGCACAGCGGTGGGTCTGTTATGGTCGACATTATGCCACGGGCCGTGAAATCAAGCTAGGGATGAAAAATTAAATCCATCTCACCTCATATAACGACAGTGGCATCATTTATTTGATCAGGCCTTTTTACCTGGAATGTTGTTTATTTTGTTGAGTCATAGTCCATGTATTTAATGCCACCCCTCATTGTTCTGTGAATCACACTAGTAAAGCACATTGTGTCAATATCACAAAACACCTGCCATGGAAAGACAGGTTACCTCTTTGACTTGTCCTTTTATTTAGCACTGTAAACAACGAGGTGAAAGACTGGTTACCTCTTTGCCTTGTCCTTTTAGCACTGTAAACAACGAGGTGAAAGACTGGTTACCTCTTTGACTTGTCATTTTAGCACTGTAAACAATGAGGTGAAAGACTGGTTACCTCTTTGCCTTGTCCTTTTAGCACTGTAAACAACGAGGTGAAAGACTGGTTACCTCTTTGCCTTGTCCTTTTAGCACTGTAAACAACAAGGTGAAAGACAGGTTACCTCTTTGCCTTGTCCTTTTAGCACTGTAAACAACGAGGTGAAAGACAGGTTACCTCTTTGACTTGTCCTTTTAGCACTGTAAACAACGAGGTGAAAGACAGGTTACTTCTTTGACTTGTCCTTTTAGCACTGTAAACAATGACGTGAAAGACAGGTTACCTCTTTGCCTTGTCCTTTTAGCACTGTAAACAACGAGGTGAAAGACAGGTTACTTCTTTGACTTGTCCTTTTAGCACTGTAAACAACGACGTGAAAGACAGGTTACCTCTTTGCCTTGTCCTTTTAGCACTGTAAACAACGAGGTGAAAGACAGGTTACTTCTTTGACTTGTCCTTTTAGCACTGTAAACAACGACGTGAAAGACAGGTTACCTCTTTGACTTGTCCTTTTAGCACTGTAAACAATGACGTGAAAGACAGGTTACCTCTTTGCCTTGTCCTTTTAGCACTGTAAACAACGAGGTGAAAGACAGGTTACTTCTTTGACTTGTCCTTTTAGCACTGTAAACAACGACGTGAAAGACAGGTTACCTCTTTGCCTTGTCCTTTTAGCACTGTAAACAACGAGGTGAAAGACAGGTTACCTCTTTGACTTGTCCTTTTAGCACTGTAAACAACGAGGTGAAAGACTGGTTACCTCTTTGCCTTGTCCTTTTAGCACTGTAAACAACGAGGTGAAAGACTGGTTACCTCTTTGACTTGTCCTTTTAGCACTGTAAACAACGAGGTGAAAGACAGGTTACCTCTTTGACTTGTCCTTTTAGCACTGTAAACAACGAGGTGAAAGACAGGTTACTTCTTTGACTTGTCCTTTTAGCACTGTAAACAACGAGGTGAAAGACAGGTTACCTCTTTGACTTGTCCTTTTAGCACTGTAAACAACGAGGTGAAAGGCCTCTATTGATAGGGGGCAATGCGTTTGTCTTCATAGTGTTTCTGTGTTTCTGTACACTGAGATGAATCAAACATCCTCAGTCACACATTTACAAAAGCATTGACCATCTCTCTCGGATTGTTTAACTGACTGAAATGATGACATTTCAGAGGCAGCGTTTGGGGAAACTCTAACTCTGCTCACCCCTTTTTTCTCCATTCGTTCCTCTTCCTCCCCTTTCTTCCCCGTTCTGTTTGCAGCTGAAGAAGCTCCTTCTGGCGCCCGCGAACTCCCAGCTCAGCTATAATCAATATATAGGTGACAAGGCACAAAACCATGCAGCCAGCAACCACCGGATCAGACCACCACCTGCTGTTGTCAAGGTAGCTACCCAGTCGCGCCATTGGTTCACTTCAAATGCAACGCTTCCATGGGCCCCTCCATGTTTGTTTACCGTCTCAGTTCTTCTTGTATCTTTTGGCCTTGGAAGATGTTAAACTTCTGTTCCACTGTACCCTCCTGGGGGCCATCTCGTAATGAAAACAGCCTGATTGCCTGTTTCAGGACTGTTGTCTCATTAGCTAAAGCACTTATCCCCCCCTCCCTTGTAACGGTGTCTGGAAAATCAAACGTTGACAAGCGGTAAGATTGATGCTGCTCGATCTAGATTTAAATATCTAGTCATACAGTCTTGATGTTGTTACCCTTTCTTACTGTTACTGTTCTGTAGAGCGAATGTGTTTCTTTTGAGATAATCTAGTATTTCACTGGGTTTAAGTATAATGGGCACAGGAATGCCAATTAAATGAAGTAGGTGGTTCCAGTATTTTGCTACTTGCAGCATTTCATTGGAACATGATGAATGCGCTTGAAGATTAGATTTTTATTTAGTACGATGGCACATAAATAATGCGTTTGTTTACTCTTCCTTGTTTGGGAAAATGTATGAATATATGCGTGAATATACGTCCCCCAGTGCTTAAAAAAAAGAATTTGGAATGCGTTGGGAGCATTGTTGTCTGGTAAACAGTGCATACACACAGCTTACACATCTCTGAAAAGTCTATTTCTAAACCGCACTTTTGACATCCATTTCTGGAGCACGGTGCTTGGAAGGCTCCCTGAGGACAGCGCTGCTGCGGTGGCGCTCGGGGGCCACGCAATTAAGATGATGGGCGGGCGGCGCTCCCACCAATGCCTCCCAGACAGTTGGGCGACCCGCTATGCTGAGCCTCACTCTCTCTCTTCCACTCTCTTTCTTCCTCTCTTTTTCTTTCACCCCCCTGCAGACGGAGATCTCCTGGAACAGCAAGCCGAGGGGGGGCTGTCCGCAGCAGAGCCGTCTAGTGAGGCGCCCGTGCACCGAGCTGCTCAAGTACTTGACCGCCACCGACGACATCCTCCTCCAGACCAAAGCCAGCGAAGCCAAGAGCGCCTGGGGGGGAGGCGGCAAAGACAAGGGCGGCCTGCTGGGCGCCTCGTCCTCCTCCTCCTCACCGTCCTCCACCACTTCCTTCTCCTCCCTCTCCTCCTCCTCCTCCTCGATCGCCTCCAAGAAGAAGTCGTCCTCGTCGTCTGTCGTGTCACAGCAGCAACAGCAGCAGCAGCCACATCACCAGCGAGGTGAGAGCCGGACTGCTGGCGAGTGTAGTGTGGCTGGTGTGGGGGCTGGGAAGTGGCGTCGCTGCGCTCATGGGGCTGGTGGCACTGAGGGACAGTCCGAACCCGCGGCGGCACCCGCTCCTGTCCCCCAGGCACGTAGGAACGACAGCGCCCATGCCTGCCCCAAACTGGAGCGCAGGCCGTCCAGTGAAGAAGGAAGGCCGCCAGGTCTGCAGCCTGCGGTGGACGCGGGGCGCCTGGCAGCCGCTAGGTTCATTAGGTACATGCATTCTTATTCTCTCCCTCCTAGAGAGACGGGTCAGACAGGCAGCTGTGGGCGTTGCCATAAGGCGGGCGCTGCCACTCGGGCAATTGAGTGCTGGGGCAGGCATGACCGCGGTGGGGCGGCGCCTAGGCACATCGCAGTGACCGTTAAGAAAAGAGAGGAGGAGCCAGGGCATCCGTTGCTTAGCCAGCTGCTGACCTCCAAGCAGAGGCCCGCCCGCTATCAGGCCCACTTGCTCCCGCCCACTACTACCCCTCAGCCTTGCAAGAGCCGTTCTTCAAGAATGAGCTCTGGAGTCCTGGAGAGGGAACAGTGTCCCAGCCAGGCTATTGTGGTGGAGGAGAAGGAGCACAGAGGGACTGTCAATATCGATCCCTGCAGATGGGGTCTCAGACAGGCCAAGGAGCCTGATTTGGACCCCCTGTTGGCCGAGAGCTTAGGCCTAGGCAGCTGGGTTAGCCAGCCAGACCAGGGGCTAGATTTGGGGCTGGGACTGGGCTGGCTAGAGGTTGGCCTGGTGGAGCAGGCTGACTGTTTCGGGGAGGATGTTCGCGATGATGATGCCATAGGCAGCCCCATGGCGCTCTCATGGGGCCTGCCAAGCCCATTCTTCCCAGATTCTAGAAATCCAGACCCCACTCCCTCCGTCACACAGCAGCACCTACACATGCAGGCAGTCTGCAGGCACCCCGAGGACCAGAGCCTCCCGTTGTTAGGTAATCATCGCTGCATCCCTGCCCTCTCTCTTCTCCCTCTCCTGCTTTAACCACTTCCCAGTTTGACTACACACTAACCCCAATGCTAATTCGACGCTATCACTCTGAGTACAAAAAATAAATTGCTTGGTGCACCATCTATTCCAAAGGCATTCTTTAGAATTGGTACAGACCCTTGCCTCAACATTGACTTAACAGGGAGGTGGGAGAGGGGTATGTTATGTTTTGATTCAGCATGGCATTTGTTAAATCAAACACTATCTGGCTGGATCAAGCGGAGGTGCTGAATGTCTACCTAGCTACTCTGGGCAGAGCACTGCCCTAATGACTTAATTGTCTGACTGAGCGACACTCTTTAACTGCATTTGGAGACAGCCAGAGCCTCAGGCAACTGCACAAGATTCCTTGACTCTCCTTTCTTCCTCTGCTTTTGGTTCCAAATGCATGCAACAATTACTTCATAGCCACTACCATCACCACCTCCCATTAACCGCTACCACCACCACCACCTCCCATTAGCTGCTACCACCACCACCTCCCATTAGCCACTACCACCACCACCTCCCATTAGCCGCTACCACCACCACCTCCCATTAGCCGCTACCACCACCACCTCCCATTAGCTGCTACCACCACCACCTCCCATTAGCTGCTACCACCACCACCACCTCCCATTAGCCCCTACCACCACCACCTCCTCACATTAGCCACCACCACCTCCCATTAGCCACTACGACCACCACCTCCCATTAGCCACTACCACCACCACCACCACCTCCCATTAGCTGCTACCACCACCACCACATCCCATTAGCCACCACCGCCTCCCATTAGCCACTACGACCACCACCTCCCATTAGCCACTACCACCACCACCACCACCTCTCATTAGCCAGCTACCACCACCACCACCACCTCCCATTAGCCACTACGACCACCACTATCTCCCATTAGCCACTACGACCACCACTACCTCCCATTAGCCACTACAACCACCACCTCCCATTAGTCACTACGACCACCACCTCCCATTAACCACTACGACCACCACTACCTCCCATTAGCCACAACGACCACCACCTCCCATTAGCCACCACCGCCTCCCATTAGCCACTACGACCACCACCTCCCATTAGCCACTACCACCACCACCGCCACCTCTCATTAGCCACTACCACCACCACCACCACCTCTCATTAGCCAGCTACCACCACCACCACCTCCCATTAGCCAGCTACCACCACCACCACCACCTCCCATTAGCCACTACGACCACCACTACCTCCCATTAGTCACTACGACCACCACCTCCCATTAGTCACTACGACCACCACCTCCCATTAGTCACTACGACCACCATCTCCCATTAGCCCCTACCACCACCACCTCCCATTAGCCGCCACCACCACCATCCCCCATTAGCCACTACGACCACCACCACCTCTCATTAGGCGCTACCTCCACCACCATCTCCCATTAGCCGCTACCACCTCCCATTAGCCGCTACCACCACCAACTCCCATTACCAACCACCACCACCTCTCATTAGCCGCCATCACCACCACCTCCCATTAACCACCACCACCTTCCATGAGCCACCACCACCACCTCCCATTAGCCACCACCACCACCTCCCATTAGCCCCTACCACCACCACCTCCCATTAGCCCCTACCACCACCACCTCTCATTGGGCGTTACCTCCACCACCACCTCACATTAGCCACTATGACCACCACCTCCCATTAGCCACTACCACCACCACCACCTCTCATTAGCCGCTACCACCACCACCACATCCCATTAGCCACCACCACCTCCCATTAGCCACTACGACCACCACCTCCCATTAGTCACTACCACCACCACCTCCCATTAGCCGCTACCACCACCACCACATCCCATTAGCCACCACCGCCTCCCATTAGCCACTACGACCACCACCTCCCATTAGCCACTACCACCACCACCACCACCTCTCATTAGCCAGCTACCACCACCACCACCACCTCCCATTAGCCACTACGACCACCACTACCTCCCATTAGCCACTACGACCACCACTACCTCCCATTAGCCACTACAACCACCACCTCCCATTAGTCACTATGACCACCACCTCCCATTAACCACTACGACCACCACTACCTCCCATTAGCCACAACGACCACCACCTCCCATTAGCCACCACCGCCTCCCATTAGCCACTACGACCACCACCTCCCATTAGCCACTACCACCACCACCACCACCTCTCATTAGCCAGCTACCACCACCACCACCTCCCATTAGCCAGCTACCACCACCACCACCACCTCCCATTAGCCACTACGACCACCACTACCTCCCATTAGCCACTACGACCACCACCACCTCCCATTAGTCACTACCACCACCACCACCTCTCATTAGCCAGCTACCACCACCACCACCTCCCATTAGCCAGCTACCACCACCACCACCACCTCCCATTAGCCACTACGACCACCACTACCTCCCATTAGTCACTACGACCACCACTACCTCCCATTAGTCACTACGACCACCACCTCCCATTAGTCACTACGACCACCACCTCCCATTAGTCACTACGACCACCATCTCCCATTAGTCACCACGACCACCACCACCTCCCATTAGTCACTACGACCACCACCTCCCATTAACCACTACGACCACCACCTCCCATTAGTCACTATGACCACCACCTCCCATTAGTCACTACGACCACCACCACCTCCCATTAGTCACTACGACCACCACCTCCCATTAGTCACTACCACCTCCCATTAACCACTACGACCACCACCTCCCATTAGTCACTACGACCACCACCTCCCATTAGTCACTACGACCACCACCACCTCCCATTAGTCACTACGACCACCACCTCCCATTAGTCACTACCACCTCCCATTAGTCACTACGACCACCATCTCCCATTAGTCACCACGACCACCACCACCTCCCATTAGTCACTACGACCACCATCTCCCATTAGTCACCACGACCACCACCACCTCCCATTAGTCACTACGACCACCACCTCCCATTAACCACTACGACCACCACCTCCCATTAGTCACTACGACCACCACCACCTCCCATTAGTCACTACGACCACCACCACCTCCCATTAGTCACTACGACCACCACCTCCCATTAGTCACTACGACCACCACCACCTCCCATTAGTCACTACGACCACCACCTCCCATTAGTCACTACGACCACCACCTCCCATTAGTCACTACGACCACCACCTCCCATTAGTCACTACGACCACCACCACCTCCCATTAGTCACTACGACCACCACCACCTCCCATTAGTCACTACGACCACCACCTCCCATTAACCACTACGACCACCACCTCCCATTAGTCACTACGACCACCACCTCCCATTAGTCACTACGACCACCACCACCTCCCATTAGTCACTACGACCACCACCTCCCATTAACCACTACGACCACCACCTCCCATTAGTCACTACGACCACCACCACCTCCCATTAGTCACTACGACCACCACCACCTCCCATTAGTCACTACGACCACCACCTCCCATTAGTCACTACGACCACCACCACCTCCCATTAACCACTACGACCACCACCTCCCATTAGTCACTACGACCACCACCACCTCCCATTAACCACTACGACCACCACCTCCCATTAGTCACTACGACCACCACCACCTCCCATTAGTCACTACGACCACCACCACCTCCCATTAACCACTACGACCACCACCACCTCCCATTAGTCACTACGACCACCACCTCCCATTAGTCACTACGACCACCACCTCCCATTAGTCACTACGACCACCACCTCCCATTAACCACTACGACCACCACCTCCTCCCATTAGTCACTACGACCACCACCTCCCATTAGTCACTACGACCACCACCTCCCATTAGTCACTACGACCACCACCTCCCATTAGTCACTACGACCACCACCACCTCCTATTAGTCACTACGACCACCACCTCCCATTAGTCACTACGACCACCACCACCTCCCATTAGTCACTACGACCACCACCTCCCATTAGTCACTACGACCACCACCTCCCATTAGTCACTACGACCACCACCTCCCATTAACCACTACGACCACCACCACCTCCCATTAGTCACTACGACCACCACCTCCCATTAGTCACTACGACCACCACCACCTCCCATTAGTCACTACGACCACCACCTCCCATTAGTCACTACGACCACCACCTCCCATTAGTCACTACGACCACCACCACCTCCCATTAGTCACTACGACCACCACCACCTCCCATTAGTCACTACGACCACCACCTCCCATTAGTCACTACGACCACCACCTCCCATTAGTCACTACGACCACCACCACCCATTAACCACTACGACCACCACCTCCCATTAGTCACTACGACCACCACCACCTCCCATTAGTCACTACGACCACCACCTCCCATTAGTCACTACGACCACCACCTCCCATTAGTCACTACGACCACCACCTCCAGTGTGCTGTTTGTGCCATTGCCTCTTTAGTTTTTTTTTATTGAGTGAGATATCTGTGTCAAACTCTGTACTCTGTACACTTGCCAATTCCATCACTTCATCCTCACAAAGTCAACAGTGAACAAAAGTGAACAAAAATGACCGATGTTGTTTTTTTGCTCTTGTAAATCAATAGCAACAGAGCATTATGCTAACCATACTGGGTTGGGTTTTGGAATGCTGCCTTCTGTTAATGTGCCAATCTGAGATTGATTTGCAGACGTGGACCTGATCTCTTTTGCCTCAACTTGTTATCTATGTAGTTAAATAATTACCCATGTTCCTTTGTGTTCTGCAGCCAAACCAACCACCTTGCCACTTCCTTTGACCCCAGAGTCTCCAAAGTAAGTGCAAGAGTTTTTCAACATTCTACATTAGAGCACACGAAACAAAACAAAATAACAAAGATTCACTACATGAACAAAAGTATTTGGATACCTGCTTGTCGAACATCTCATTACAAAATCATGGGTATTAATATGGAGTTGGTCCTCCCTTTGCTGCTATAACAGCCTCCCCTCTCCTGGGAAGGCTTTTCACTAGATGTTGTAACATTAGTGAGGTCGGCCACTGATGTTGGGCGATAGGCCTGGCTCGCAGTCGGCGTTCCAATCATCCCAAAGGTGTTCGATGGGGTTGAGGTCAATTTCTTCAACAAACCATTTCTGTA